>NC_057399.1:9493734-9510676 GCF_019320065.1 Cervus canadensis | reverse complement strand
ATTGAGTGCAGCACTTTCACAGCATCATCTTTCAGGATTTGAAATAGCTCAACTGGAATTCCATCACATCCACTACTTTTGTTCATAGTGATGCTTTCTAAGGCCCACTTGACTTCACATTCCAGGATGTCTGGCTCTAGGTGAGTGATCACACCATTGTGATTATCTGGGTCACGAAGATCTTTTTTGTACAGTTCTGTGTATTCTTGCCACCTCTTCTTAATATCTTCTGCTTCTGTTAGGTCCATACCATTTCTGTCCTTTATTGAGCCCATTTTTGCATGAAATGTTCCCTTGGTATCTCTAATTTTCTTGAAGAGATCTCTAGTCTTTCCCATTCTGTTGTTTTCCTCTATTTCTTTGCACTGATCCTGAGGAAGGCTTTCTTATCTCTCCTTGCTATTCTTTGGAACTCTGCATTCAAATGGGAATAGCTTTCCTTTTCTCCTTTGCTTTTAGCTTCTCTTCGTTTCACAGCTATTTGTAAGGCCTCCTCTGACAACCATTTTGCCTTTTTGCATTTCTTTTCCCATGGGGATGGTCTTGATCCCTGTCTCCTGTACAATGTCACGAACCTCCGTCCATAGTTGGACACACTAGTTTCACCTTAATTCCAGTGGAACAGCTGAAGTAAGACTGGAATGTTTACATCAGGCTTTCCTAAAAGCTAGAGGATAATGGATGGAAAGCAACATAAAACCATCCATCCTGGTTTATAAAGACTTAGTCTTCAGGCCCTCATCTTCTGGCCCATCTCCGTGCGGCAGACAGAGTCTGAGTACCGCCACCAAGTGAACAGATGCAGACGTTTGCCTCTCTTCCCACCGGCCCAAGACAGCAGGGCCCACAGTCTTTGCTTGGGTTTCCTGTCTGAGGAGCTGCCTCCTTTCTGGTGATGAATTACAGGAATGAGGACTTCCTTTGGGGAGACTGCACTTAGCTGAAGATCATGGCCCTACATGTGCTGGTTGTATAGTAACCTCAATATTCATGTAAAAGATACTGACACATGTTACCGTAAGTCGCAGTCTGGTTAGAGACATGATTATTTCACTGGAGGAAACAGTTTCTCCCTGCTCTTTAGCAGAATCTGTTATCGAAGTCTTTGTATAAGAAAGTGAAAGTTGCTCAGTTGTGTCTGACTCTTTATGACCCCATGGACTATATACAGTCCTTGGAATTCTCCAGGCCAGAATACTGGAGTGGGTAGCCGTTCCCTTCTTCAGGGGACCTGCCCAACCCAGGGATCAAACCTAGGTCTCCTGCGTTACAGGCCGATTCTTACCAGCTAAGCACCAGGGAAGCTGAAAAGGGAAGAATTTGGGTTTATCAGTTTCCATGACTTGAGTAGATCACTTCCTTGCTTATTCTGCAGTTGCTGAATTACTTAGGCCTGTTTCGCTGTTTCCTTGTTTTAACCAATAGGGCTGAACCTCCTTATTTTTGTTCACTTGCTTAGGATAACCATTCCATCTAGATTTCCTAGGTGTGAACCTCACTGATTACATAATAGTGTGTATTTATAGTTCTGGGACACCTTGTGCAGGCCTCCTGTTACATTTCTACAATGTAAGATCCTCCAGTGTGCATGGAAATACAAGTAGCTCCCATGGAAAAAAGCAAAAGCAATTTTTTTTTTCTTCTGGAAATGAGGACTAATATACATATTTGGGAGCACTGAACATGAAAGAGATAGTTAAACCTGCAGAGGAATATAGAGATAAAAGCAGTAACAGTGGCTTTTCATTCACACACATGCACGTGCGCACGCACGCACGCACGCACACACACACACAATATGTGTATGGGGCTATTTTTTTTTTCCTAGATGTATTCATTCTCAAACCAAACCATAATGTGCTCTAATTGAGTCTCTTTGTTTAGCACATGGCTGTTGATTTGAGTACTTGCTCCAATTGAAAAACTGACATTTAAATTTTGTTATTCAGTGTATAACAGATTTAAATAAAAACACCAAGATTGTGTATTGTAGATTTCCTTCAACATAATTATATGTAATTATTTTACCAAAATAAACAAGTTAATGTAGTTTTAGCTATTTTATCTCACTTCACGTTTGGAGAAAAATTACAGAGCAGGGGTTAGAGTTTGCTCATGTTTCTCAATGAGGAGAGCTAATTTCTGATTGCTAGTTCCAGCTGGTTCCACAGAACCATGTACAGTTGATGCTGGTCAGAGAGCAGGAGCCTGAGGAGAGGAAGTGCAGCTGGAGATAGGTCGGGCAGACCACGTGTTGCTAAAACAGGTGGCAGTTTTCATGAGTGTGGTATCTCAGACATTTTAAGGAACCTGTGAAGACGAAATGAGATTGTACTCCTAAGCTTGGAGCATACCTCCTGGCACTTAAAAAACATGAAGTAAATGATAGTTATTATTAAGAAAATTGTTTTTCATAGAATCGTAGAATTTTTAGACTAAAGAAGGACCATGAGACCATGATTATCATTTTGTCTAACTTTGTAAGTGAGGAAACTGAAGCTCAGACACTATGTGGTATTTCAGGATAAGCAGAATGATTTCAGGACAGTAATTCAGCTAATGACTGAGCAGGAATCCAGCTCCCTCCTCACTTGCGGTTTCACGTAGCATCCTTTGCTGACTCAAGCCCCCGTCAGGGAGGGTGATTTTTTTTAATGTCTGACTTTGCGGAAGGTTTTCTTGGTGTGGTGTGTGTGCTCAGTTGTGTCCAACTCCGCGACCCCGTGGACTCTAGCCTGCCAGACTCCTCCTCTGTCCATGGATTTTTCCAGGCAAGAATACTGGAGTGGGTTGCCATTTTCTACTAGTCTTCTTGACCCGGGGATCAAACCTGTGTCTCCAGCGTCTCCTAGGTTAGCAGGCAGATATTTTACCACTGAGCCACCTGGGAAGAGTTCTTTAAATACTATTAAATTAGACCCTTAACAGATAGATGCATAGATGGATAAATAATGATAAAATTAATATAACAAAATAGTAGTTGTTATGGAATTTAAATGGTAAGTATAGAGGTGTTCACATTTCTGTCAATTTTTCTGAATGTTTGAAAATGTTCATAATGTTGGAGGGGGGGAACTAAAAAAAATTGTATTATCTCCTCACCCCAGATATCTGTGTCTCTGAACACAGACAAATCAGCAGTACTTGCTACAGTCAAAGGAAATAAAACAACCGGGGGTCCAGATTCCGCTGGCATGTACATTCTAGGCCCTTTCCTTGACATTCTTCAGGGAGTGGGAACCACAGGTCTGTCACATTTTCCTCTTCTTTTCTTTCTTTACTCTATCTCCCTCCTTTCTTAAATTGCCAACGTTGCAGATTTGAAAGCGCTCACAGGTAACACAGTTAGCGCTGTATGTGACTTTCCTCTATTTTTCTTCTGTTGTTTCACTTTCTCACTTTCCATGGTAAATTTCACTTTTGTTCTTTTCTTTCTTGTTTTAGTTTATAATCTTGAGTATTTGTTCTTATATATCTTTCTCCCCAAGATTGCAATTGTTTCTTCTACCTTATCCTTAAAAAAAAAAAAAAAACCAAAAACTCCAAACATGGCCTCATCAATATTCTTTTAGTTGGGGCCATCCCACTCTTTCTCATATAACACTTAAATTTTGTCAGATCCAGCCTACCCTTTCCTTATGGTAGGAGAAGGGGAAAGAGGGAGTTTTAATAAATTGGGTTTTAGGAGTCAGGGGATACTCTTAAAGGGTCAACAGACTCAGAATTAGCTGTGCATTGCAAACAGATGGTGTGCCCTAAGGAAATAGCTGCTCTAAACAGTTGGATTCTTGCATCTAATTTAGCTTCAAGATCCTGGAACTAGGAAGAAAAATTTCATGAAGCAAATGGGAATACTTACATATAAACCATTTTAAGCCATTGCTAAGGCCTAGTCACTATTGACTTACATATAGACATCATAGTTCTGTGTTGTATCTTCTATTCTCCAAAGGATAAGCAACATCAAGCCTTAACAGACTCTTAGCTTTTAATAACCAATCCCTACTAGAGTCCTTCTTCAGTAACCAAAATGCTACTAGCAATTTGAAACCTGTATTCCTAATGCTAAGTCTTGGGACTCTAAATTTTGAGGTGTGAAAACGTTATTACGTTGATTACAGTGCATCCCCAAAGCTCTAGTTTTTAAATACACATAATTTAGTCTTAAAAGGGTAAGTATTCCTCTGAAAGAAGTCAGCCCTAGCTGCTTGAAGCCTCATGCCCCAAGGGAGGCCACAGATTCCGAAGGTTAGAAGCATTATGACAATGTACACAAAATAAACGCCTCTCCATTTTGACTGGACTTTTCTGTCCTTGCTTGGTTCGGTTCAGCTATATTTCTCTAGGAGACTGTAATTAGAATTGAATTGCTTTCTTTTATATTTTATTTGACAAGAGAGACGAATATTTCAGACAAGAGAAGACAAGAACGTCATAGCCTGTGTAAATTGTGGTTCACCAAGTCTCAGATTTCTAAAGTATTTATCATACCTCTTTTGGCTAAATTCTATTATTTTTTCCCTTTGTTTTGCAAAGGGGTGGGAATGACATAAAACTAAATACCAAGAGACTGAATTAAGAGTAGAAAAAAATGTGATTACCCTCTGTGGAGCAGGAAATAGAAAGGGTTGAGTGGCATGCTGCGATTCATGGGGTCGCAAAGAGTCGGACACGACTGAGCGACTGAACTGACTGACTGAGTGTTGGGGAGTTGTCACCTTTTGTCTGGGGGAGGGGAAAGGTGGGTAACAGTCTTGTAGAACTATTTGACAACCTTAAACTCTATACATATACAACTTTGATCAAAATAAAATCAAAATCAAAGTTAATTGGTGATAAACGTATGGCAGTTGTAAGTTCATGAATGCTTAGTAAATACGAAGGTTTGAATTCAAGAAAACAGATTCTTTGATTGAAATTATACAAACACAGAGGCCTACAAATCTAGCAAACCTTTTTAGGATACACTTAAAATGACATCAAAGGTTGAAATAACGAAATAGAAAAAGGCAAATCTGACTCAAAAAAAAAGTAGATATGGTAAGATTAGTACCTGACAAGATTTAAGCTACAAAAGATAACGCAGATGACACCACCCTTATGGCAGAAAGTGAAGAAGAACTAAAGAGCCTCTTGATGAAAGTGAAAGAGGAGAGTGAAAAAGTTGACTTAAAGCTCAACATTCAGAAAACTAGGATCATGGCATCCGGTCCCATCACTTCACGGCAAATAGACAGGGAAGCAATGGAAACAGTGAGAGACTATTTTTTGGGGCTCCAAAATCACCAGCAGTGATTGACTGCTGGTGACTGCAGCCATGAAATTAAAAGATGCTTGCTCCTTGGTAGAAAAGCTATGACCAACCTAGACAGCACATTAAAAAGCAGAGACATTACTTTGCTGACAGAGGTCTGTCTAGTCAAAGCTATGGTTTTTCCTGGTCATGTATGGATGTGAGAGTTAGATTATAAAGAAAGCTGAGTGCCAAAGAATTGATGCTTTTGAACTGTGGTGTTGGAGAAGATTCCTGAGAGTCCCTTGGACTGCAGAGAGAGCCAACCAGTCCATCCTAAAGGAAATCAGTCCTGAATATTCATTGGAAGGACTGATGTTGAAATTGAAACTCCAATACTTTGGCCACCTGCTGCGAAGAGCTGACTCACTGGAGAAGACCCTGATGCTGAAAAGGATTGAAGGCGGGAGGAGAAGGGGCTGGCAGAGGATGAGGTGGTGGATGGCATCACCGACTTGATGGACAGGAGTCTGAGCAAGCTCCAGGGGTTGGTGATGGACAGGGAAGCCTGGTGCGCTGCAGTCCATGGGGTCGCAAAAAGTCAGACATGACTGAGCGACTGAACTGAACAAAAGCATTAAAGGGAAGAAAAAAGATTTTATTTTGATAGAGGTGCCATCTTTCAAATGTCATGGATCTTTATGAGCTAATAAAATATTGTCTAAATACATAAGAGCAGAACTGTTAAAAATACAAAATGACATTGATAAATTCACTGTTTGTAGATTAAGAAAACAGTATTTGAATAACAATAATGATAATAACATAATGTATTCCAATTTCATGATCATTAATAATAATCTTGTAAAATAGTTCTTCAGTTTTCCAGGAAATTGATGATTTGATAATTTGGAAGTCTACAAAGAAAACTCAAAAATTAACAACCAAAAAAAAAACCCAAAATAAATCATGTATCTGTTGTTGCAGTTGTAAATTACAAGCCATTTAGAAATGAACAAGGGTTTATCAAACCTAGTGGGAGTGTCACTGAAGGAATCCCTAAAGGAAAATTTGAAAGTGAAAAGATTGAAAATCAATCTGGAGACTAAGTAAATACAAACAAAATAAGGATTTAGAAAAAAAATAAGAAAAATAGATTTGATACATAAAATACTGGACTCCAAATTAGTTCTTTGTAAACCTGTTATTAAAATAGACAAATATTTGGGAAATCTAAAAAAGAAAATTTCTTTTATTTGGGCTTCCCTGATGGCTTTCCTGGTGATTCAGGTGGTAAAGAATCTGCCTGCAATGCAGGAGACCCTGGTTCAATCCCTGGGTGGGGAAGATTCCCTGGAGAAGGGAATGGCCACACCCTCCGTTATTCTTGTCTGGAGAATGCCATGGACCGAGGAGCCTGGTGGGCTGCAGCCCACGGGGTCGCAGAGAGTCTGACAGGACTGAAACTCTTTCACTTTCACAAGAAAAGAAAAAGACAGCGTAGAAACTCGGCAGAGGAGCGTGGCGTCTTTCTGTTGACCTGTCATTATTTTAGTGTTGTGAGTGCTACATTTTTAAGGTGAGTGCTTTTTGAATCCTGTTTGATTATATTTCCGGATTCAATGTCTTGAGAGTGTTTTTCTGTGTGTTTTCATCTAAAGGGCTTCTTATTTTACCTTTCACAGTGAGATGCACAGTGCGTTGGGAGTTGATTTTGGTATGAGGTTGTTTTTTTTTTTTCATCTAAAAAATATGTATCTCCAGTTGACCCAGCACTGTTTGTTGGTCATGCCTTCCTTTTCCTAATGCATTATGATCGCTTCTCAGCCTTTTGGCTAAGATCAAGTGTAGTACCTAGTGCATTATGTCGTCACCTTCACTATAAATCAAGTAGTTGTATGTGAGAGTTTGTTTCTGGAATCTCTATTCTATTTCATCGTTCTGTTTGCCATTGTGCCAATACCTTACTGTCTTAGTATTATACTGTTATAATGGATCTTGATATCTAGTAGTGTAGGTCTTCCAAAAGCATTGTTTTTCAAGATTGCTTTGGCCATTCTTGGGATGTTTTTCCATATAAGTTTTAGAATCAACTTATCAGTTCATACATACACCCCCCCCCCCCAAACTGTAGCATTTTGATTTGATTTTGTCAAATGTACAGATCACTTTGAAGAATAGTAGCATTGTACAGTGTTGAACTGTCCAGTGAGAAGACTGACATGTTCCTCCATTTGTAAATAAATTTTTGTTTTGGATCTTTCATCATTTCTATCGAGTAACCTTAAACCTTCAGTGGAGGATGCTCGCTTTCCAGTGCTGTGCCGGTTTCTTCCGTGCAGCAGAGAGTCGGCTGTGAGCGCACGCGCACCCCTCCCTCCCGGCCCCCCATCCCCCCCGTCCGGGTTTTCCGAATACTGAGCTGGGCTCCCCGCGCCCGCACGGCTGCGTCTCACCCGCCTCTGCTTTACACATGGCGGTGTGCACGTGTCAGCGCTGCTCACACTTCCTCCCGCTTTCCTTCCCCTGCTGTGTGCACAGGTCCATTCTCTGACTATTTCTACTCCAGCCCTGAAAATAGGTCCATCATTACCATTTTTTTCTAGACTCCATATATATGCATTAATATACAACAATTTTTTTTCTGACTCAACTGCATAATAGGCTCTAGGTTAATCTACCTTACTTCAACTGACTCAAATTTGTTCCTTTTTGTGGCTGAGTAATATTCCACTGCATACGTACCATAACTTCCTCACACGTTCCTCTGTAGATGGACGTCTAGGTTGCTTCCATATCCTGGCTGTTGTAAATTGTGCTGTTGCGAACATTGAGGTACCTGTGCCTTTTTAATTACGGTTTTCTCGGAGTATGTGCACAGTGGTGGGGTTGCTGGATCATACGGTAGTTTTATTCTTAGTTTGTTAAGGAATCTCTGGGCTGTCCTCCATAGTGGCTGTATCAATTTACATTCCTACCAGCAATGCAAGACATTTCCTTTTTTCCACATCCTCTTCAGCATTTATTGGCTGTAGGTCTTTTTGGTGATGGCCATTCTGACCTGAGGCGACACCTCATTATAGTTTTGATTTGGATTTCTCTAATAATGAGTGATGTTGAGCATCGTTTCATGTGTTTACTGGCTATACGTATGATTTGAAGCTTTCACTGTGAAAGTCTTAACATATTGTTAGATTTATCCCTAGACACTGGATTTCTTTGGATGCTTTGTGAATGATTTATTTTAGAATTTCTGTTTTCTGTTTGTTGCTGGTTTAAGAAAAGCTGGTAACATTTTGTATGGTGACTTTTGTTTTGAGTAGGTATTTTTTGGTTTATGTGATCTATTTACATTTCCCTAAACTGCCTGTAGCTCTCTGATTCCCGAGTCTCTGTGCAGTGCCTTTATACGTGACCCCCTCTAGCCTTGCTCAGCGCAGTTCAGACGTCGTCGCCGAGACGTCTCCCGACCCTCTGCTCCCTCAGCACTCGGTCTGCGTCAGCCTTCGTCAGCTGCGTGTGTTCACTTACCGGGCGAGCTCCTGGGGCGGGTGCTCGTCCTGATCATCTCTGTCCTCCCGGAGGCACACTCCTTCTTCCTCCGCAGATGACACGCCGCGTTCTGCTCTGGTCCAGTGTGTTCACGCCTTACTGTCTGCTTCTGAAATTACCAACCGCACAGACCTCCGCCTCCTATGTTTAACTATGGCTCCAGTAGGTCTCTCGCTGTTTGCTGGCCCAGGTGTATCTCCTCTGCCCTTACTTCAAAGGCAGCTGCTGGGTGGTTACCACTCCCTTCTCTTACCACAGTTGTTGCATGCTTCACTCCCCTAGCCCAGAATGACTCGACACTTCTGTTTAGTGACATTCATCATGACATCTTGGTGTCTATGCAACCAGCTCACAGTGTCTCCTGCAGTTACTCTCGCTTTCTAAGTGGAAGGGGTTGAATCCTTTGTCTTGTCTACTCGGGGGAGGACCACCTTAGATCATCTGATAACCCTTTTTCTCCTTGTGGTTTTTCGAATAAATCTAGACTATATTGCTGTAACTCTTAGGGCACCCCCGTTCCCTCATCTATAAAATAGTTATTGTCACTCTATTAAGTGTCAGTCACTCAGCCATCTTTGATTCTTTGCAACCCCATGGATTGTAACCCACCAGGTTCCTTTGTCCATGGAATTCTCCAGGCAAGAATATTGGAGTGGGTAGCCATTCCCTTCTCTAAGGGGTCTTCCCAACTCAGTGATCGAACACTGCAGGCAGATTCTTTACTGTCTGAGCCACCAGAGGGTTAGTATCAATTGCCTTCCAGTGTGAACATTTTACACTTCCTGAGTTGTGATTCTTGATCATTAGGGGTATTATATGTAAATGAGCATACGCACTTGTTAATTTGGGTTGGCACTGCAGACACGGTTCCCTGTGGGCACCCCTCACAGGCTGTGGGAGTGAAGTTCTTGGACTAAAGAACTTCGCTCAGGCAGCCACATTGCTGAAAACTGAGAGGGAATTTGTGAATGGAGTGAGAAACGGCTACGTGAACGCTCAGCGTTGTGTGTGCGCATGTTTATATGGCGTCAGCACTGCCTCCTAGAGTGATGCAGAGGTTTGTTCTGATTCTCTGTCCAGCATCTAGAACAGGAACTGACACATTGTAGTGTTAAAAAATGAGTGTATAAGTGAATTTTTTGAGCATTTTATTATGTGCTAGGCACTATACTAAATATTCTGTTATCTCATTTAACCCTCAAACTTTCTGAGACTGCTGTTGTCATGCATTTAGGAAACAGGCTCCAAAAGTTAAGCAACTTAGAGGCTAACTGGCAGAGATAGGATTCGAACTTGGGGCTTTTTTGTCTCTGAATTCCATGAAATTAACTACTGTATTCTTGTAATACCCATTAGTCAACATAAAATCCAGTAAGAAACTATAAAAGTGTGTTTAGATTGGGGAAAATAAATTCATTTATTTTTCATCACTCACCATCATAAATACAGGTTTGTCCACTTTTTTCCCAAGGGTTAGAGTGAGGCAGAGTGCACACATCTGCTCTGTATATTAACATGGCCCCCCTCAACTCATGGAGTAAAACAAAAATAAGATCCCTTGATAGGAATGAAATTATAGTCACATGGTACACAGCTTCAGTAGGATGATTATTTCCCTGTCCTTAAACATACTTCTATAAATTATCAGACTTCAAGGCTGTATAGTTTCCGCTAACCCTGTTGTCACGCGTATAGATTGTTTCCAACAAACGCTATAACAAACATCAATGTGCTTGTATCTTTGCTGTCACATCTTTTGTTTCCTTAGACTAAATTCTAGGAAGTAGAATTAATGAGTTAAAAGATACAGACTTTTAAAGGCTCTTGATATATCTTTGCAAATTATTTTCAAGAAAGAACCGTCTTGATATTGACATGAAGTGACTGTATTCCTCAGGGTTAAATATCCTGAGCTGGAGTTTTGAAGACAAAATAGGGAAAGGGGATGGAGTACAGAGGGGCATTTTAAACATTTATTTGTAACTTTGAATAGATACAATACACTAATTTTTCAAAATTATAAAAGTAAAAATAGGTTTATAGTGAGAAGTCTCCTCCTGCTCCAGTCTTCTGGGTACCCAGTTCCCTTCTTTGGAAATCAGTGTTACCTGTTTCTTTTATAGACTTCCAGGGAGAAGAATGGGGTGACAGAGGATGAGGTGGTTAGATGGCATCACTGACTGGATGAACGTGAGTTTGAGCAAACTCTGGGAGGTAGTGAAGGACTGGGAAGTCTGGTGTGCTGCAGTCCATGGGCTGCAAAGAGTCAGATAAAACTTAGGGACTGAGCAACAAGAAAGGGGATACTTTGTAACATTTACAACCCAATATATGTATGAGTGTTTCTCTCTTCCTTTTTTAGCACAAATGTTACTATATCAAATTCAGTGTAATGCACTGTGTGGATTTTTACTGGATACTCATTGGGGTCAGTCTTTGGGAGGCTGCATGATCTTCCATCTTATAGGATTTTACCAGTTCTATTGACAGATGCACAGGAGAGATCACAGTCTTTAGGACTGATGAGGACATTACCTATTAGGTAAGTATATGTAAGCCACTTTACACATGCATGAGTTATCTATAGGCTACATTCCTTGTGAGTCAGAGGGTATCTTCATCTCTAATTTTGACAGAGCCAGCTCGTCCTCCATTTATATGATGAAAGAAGTTATTCTGGGCAATGGGTATTTACATCAAATGGACCTAAGAGATATCTACATGGGAATTTTGGACAGTTGCAAGGAGAGCGCTGAGAAATTGGAAAAGGACTTAAAATGACGGTAGTAAGGTGGAAAGGGGCAAAAGAAAATTTGCTCACGTGGCCATTTTGTGAAGACCCTTTGGGTCCAGAAGATCCCCTGGAGGAGGACATGGCAACCCACTCCGGTATCCTTGCCTGGAGAATCCCACGGACCGAGGAGCCTGGTGGGCTGCAGTCCGCGGGGCCACAAAGAGCTGGTCACCACTGAGCGACCAAGGCACACGCGGCTAGTAGTAGCCGTCCGTGTGCTCACGAGCTGCTCCTTGGATGCTAATTTAAGAAACACATACTACATCTCTCCTGTGTACCAGGGTCTTGGTACCCTGAAGAGGTTAAGTTGAACTAGATCAAGAAATGAAAACATAGATATTTAATGTTTGATATAACTTGTAAGGTAATAGGATCTTACTATTTAAAGGATGGTAGAGTTTTAGACTAACTTTTCATTTAGTACAGAGAATCCTTACTTCAAAAAATCTGACTTGGTCATTAAGCCTCTGCTTAAATATCTCTAATGACAGGGAAGTCATAACCTTTTGAGCAGCCAAGTCCATTGTAGGGAGGAGCTGCAGTTATAAAGTGACTCTTTATGAAACAAAATTTACCACATCCTGATCTCATGATTTGATTTAGTATTGGAGTAAGAGAAACTGACTCAGTTGCTACATCTATAAAATGAGGTTGTCTTCACATCTGTGGTATCTTTCAGATCAAACTTTGTTGAATTAATTCTTTGATTCTCTGACTCATTTACATGGCAGATTGATATTCAAGTAACACTTGTGATTACTAGTTATACTGGACGTTTGTGGGATTTTGTGCCCAAAGTCTCCCTCTGTCTCCCCCGTCACCATGGCTACAGTTAACAGTGAGTGCTGTCGACTCTTTCAATCTGCTGCTAAACAGACTCCCCAGGTCTGCGGGCAGCTGCCCTGTGCCTGTGCGGTTTGTTCTGAGCCTAAGTGAGGCCGTTGTGGTGACCGCCCCTGTTAAATCCCATCTTGCTGTTCAGGCAGCGCTTCTCAGCGTGCTTTTCCTCTGATGCCCGTTAACGTTCTATCAGCTAATTCATGGAGCTTTGGAGACTAGTAGATGGAAGTATTGTGGAAAAGTGATTGAGAATTTCAAAGTGCCCGCATTCATGTGTTGAATTATATAAATGATGCTTCTTAAGTGCTTTAGAAGTGGCAGAAGTAAATGGTATTTATCTGAAGAAATGTTTGGACAATCAGATTTTTGTTTTGAAGCCCAACATTTGGGAGTGAAGTGTTATCCATACATGTGCTGTTATTTTTAACACTCATGTTGACGTTACAGCTGGAGGGCAACCGGGAGGCCTGGAGTTGAGAAGAGCTACTGAGCCTTTTGGGGAACAAAGGCCTTAGCAGTAGGCTGGAGGGAGTTGCAGACAGGATTCTAGCCTTGTTCTATAGAGATATGCTGCATATTTTAAAAGGAAGAGAACCTGTGTGGTTCCCTAGACTTGAAAGAGGGAGAAAAGGAGAAGACAGGCCTCCCTGAGATGGGAGTGGAGAGAAAGGAAGGTGGGTTACTCTGAGTAGCTCAAGTGGACAGGCAGCCTAGATGGTAACAGGGCTGGACATTAGTACTGGAAAGGATTTAACTTTGAACTTCTGCCTTCCCCTTTGCCAGCAGTGGTGTGGTCTTCTGCTTTTCGTCTAGCTAGGCAGACTGAATAAAGGGCATCGTGTGTTTGTTCCTTTCCCTACCTGTTGGTGAGTATTTGTTACATTTGGGAATAGTTTGTGCTGTAAAAAGTAATCATGATATAATGGGGTAATGGAAAGAATGGTCATTACTAGAAAAACCAGAGTGGTGGAAAGATTGGAATCCAAGGTCTGGTCAGAAGTCTTCATCCCCTTTTTCCGTTTTGGCGGCTGATCTGTCTTATGTCTTAGCAAGGAAGAAACCTCTGAATCCTTCCAGAGGCCTCTTTATCACAGATACTATTCTTGGAGTAATGATGCTGTGTTTGGTTTTGAATGTGTTGACTTTGCACTGGCAGGTAAGCCAAGCAGAATACGCCCTGGCAGGCAGTTTGGAGTCTGGAGACAAGGGCAAGGCGAGGAGTGCGAGAGCTGTGGGCTGCGCAGAGGGCTGAGCGCGCGGGCCGGCGCAGGGTCACGTGACGCAGGCAGGCAGCGCTGTGGGTGTGTCTGCTGTCCTAAAATGATGGGGAAAGAACAGGTTCAGCCAAAGGGGCATCACTAGGGAATTCCAACAAGGTGTTTCAGCCTCGTTCTTGATGGGCGAGGATGGGAGATGAAAGGGTAAAGAGACCAGATAACAAGTATTGAAAAAGAAGAGAGTATTTTTTCCTTATGTTTTCTTTTTTAATGGGAGGAAAATTGCTTTATAAGGTGGTGTTGGTTTCTGCCATACAGCAGAACACAAAGCAGCCACAGTTATATACCTGTCCCTCTTGAGCCTGCGTCCCGCCCCCCGGGTCATCCCAGAGCGCCAGGCCGGGCTCCCTGTGTTACCCAGCAGCTTCTCACCGGCTGTCTGCTTTGTACGTGATAGTGGATCTATGTCGGTGCTCCTTTCTCCATTCGTCCCGCTCTCCCCTTCCCCTGCTGTGTGCACAAGTCCATTCTCTATTTCGGCATCTCCATTCCTCCCCTGCAAATAGGTTCATCAGTACCATTTTTCTAGATTCCATATATATGCGTTAATACATAATGCTTATTTTTCTCTTTCTGACTTACTTCACTCTGTATAACAGGCTCTAGTTTCATCCACCTCATTAGAACTGACTCAGATTTGTTCCTTCTTATGGCTGAGTAATTCCCCACTGTATATCCACTCATCTGTTGATGGACGTCTAGGTTGCTTTCGTGTCCTGGCTCTTGGAAGTCGTGCCACTGTAGACATTGGGGTACATGTGTGTCTTTTCAGTTACGGTTTTCTCGGGGGGTGTGCCTATAGTGGGGTCATTGGGTTAGCTTAGTCCCTGGGTCAGGAAGATCCCCTGAGAAGGGAATGGCTACTCACTCCAGTATTCTTGCCTGGAGAATTCTGTGGACAGAGGAGCCTGGCAGGCTACAGTTCATGGGGATGCAAAGAGTCAGACATGACTGAGCCACTAACACCTTCACACATGGTGGTTTTATTCCTAGTTTTTAAGGCGTCTCCATACTGTTCTCCATAGTGGCTGCATCAATTTACATTCCCACCAACTGTACAAGAGAGTTCTGTTTTCTCCACATCCTCTCCAGCATTTATTGTTAGTAGATTTTTTTGATGGTGGCTGATCTGACTGGTGTGAGATTAAGGGACAGAGTATTGAAGGATATGCCTAAAAAGAAGTGTAAGGGCTGGGAAGACAAAGTTCCTGGTACTAGTTTTTATTTCATCAGTAGGGCTTGTGAGCTAAGTTGCTTCAGTCATATCCAACTCTTTGTGACCCTATGGACTGTAGCCCTCCAGGCTCTTCTGTCCACGGGATTCTCCAGAATAATGGAATGGGTCGCCATACCCTCCTCCAGGGATCTTCCTGACGCAGGGATCGAATCTGCATCTCTTACGTCTTCTGCACTAATGTGCAGGTGGGTTCTTTACCACTAGCGCCACCAAGGAAGCCTGTAGTAGGGCTCATAGGAATTTTAATTTTAATTCATCAGTAGGCCTTGTTTCATATACTATTCATAGTCTCTTCATTGTCAGATATAAGGGCTTGTGAATCAACTGTTGATAGCCCTCGTATTAGGTAGAAGTAATAGTGCCTTAATGTGTGACCTCTGGATACAATGATATGAAGCAATCATGGAAATTTCCTTTATAGAAGGAACTAAGAACCATAATCCCAACTTGGAATTTATCCGATACTGGAATATAATCAAAATGATAACCCCGTACGTTCTGCTCTTTTTACTCTTGCCACTTCCCTTGAGAGCTAAATGTTTGGTTTCTAACAGTCCTTCACATCACACCATCTTCAAACTCGATAATTCTATGATTTATTCTGCAATATTTGAAAAATTCTACTACTAGTAATTCTATTCCTGGCATGGGGCTGACGGTTTTCTGTGAGCACAGTAACTTCACTGCAGCGCTGAATCACAGGGAAATCTCTGAAGAGTCTTAGTGGGATCCAGCGTAAGTTACGCTGTAGTTGCAGGGGAGCCGCCGTGCAGACAGCTGCCGCGGGGACTGACCGAGCGGCGCCTTCCCTGCTCAGGTAGGCTGTGACGGCTGCCAGGCCTCGCCTTTCTCTCCAGAGACTGCAGTTCTGTGGGTGTTTTCTGAGCTTGATTGTGACACGGTGTGTGGATTCCCACAATGTTAACTGGGAAGATGTGCATCTTGTAGCCGAGGAAGCTGTGGCTGCCAATAGAGACTGGGGCGCCGAGGCGGAGGCCGAGGCAGCAGGAAGGCGCCCGGCAGGGGGTTCAGTTCTTCCCTTTGTTCTGGTAGAAAAGTCCGCAAGAAGCTGGGCTACCGAAAGGTCGGAGTTACTTACGTACGGATACTAGTATAGAGGAGAGCCACACACACTTACTCCTGTTCATGACGATAATTTACTGGGGTTGGACAGAGTCAGAGGCAGCTTAGCGACTGAACGTTGTCTAGAGACATTTTCTTCTTACTGAAAAACTCTTAATAAGAGAAGCCCCTTTTAAGCACAGACTGTCTCAAATTTGCAATACTTTTAAGAGAAAAATACAAATGTATTTTTCATAGTGTTGAAAGTTGTATAGACATGAAAGTAGATATAAAATCTTTGTTCTTGGCTCATTGACAACTGTAAACCAAGTCTGCAAATTAAATATAAAGAGAGCTACAAAACCAACAAAATTTAAATTAATACAATTATTCAGTGTGACAGATGATATTTAGGTTTCACAGTAGAAAAAATAGCCTTGGGTCTGACTCCATTTTATTTTTTTTTTAATTTTTAATTTATTTATTTATTTTTTTTGTCATACATTGATATGAATCAGCCATAGATTTACACGTATTCCCCATCCGGATCCCCCCTCCCACCTCCCTCTCCACCCGATTCCTCTGGGTCCTCCCAGTGCACCAGGTCCGAGCACTTGTCTCATGCATCCCACCTGGGCTGGTGATCTGTTTCACCATAGATAGTATACATGCTGTTCTTTTGAAATATCCCACCCTCACTTCTCCCACAGAGTTGCCTTCTCCCACAGAGTCCAAAAGTCTGTTCTGTACATCTGTGTCTCTTTTTCTGTTTTGCATATAGGGTTATCGTTACCATCTTTCTAAATTCCATATATATGTGTTAGTATGCTGTAATGTTCTTTAACTTTCTGGCTTACTTCACTCTGTATAATGGGCTCCAGTTTCATCCATCTCATTAGAACTGGTTCAAATGAATTCTTTTTAATGGCTGAGTAATATTCCATGGT